>NC_056462.1:14743394-14758394 GCF_018296145.1 Oncorhynchus tshawytscha | reverse complement strand
GCTTTAACAAGCGTCAGAGGAGTGGAGAAGGGGTTGCTGGGTCCGATATCACCTAGGGCCCGTTCCAAATGGCACCCTAGTCCCTACATAGTGCACAACTTTTGACCAAACCCCTTGGGCCCCGGTCAAAAGCCCTTGTCAGAAGTAGTGCACTATAAAGGGAATAGGGTGCCATTTGGGATGCAGCCGAGTCAGACTGGAGGACAAGGACCTGCCAGGGACGGACCAATAGGGACGGGAGACACCAGTTTTACAGGAAACACACACAGGTAACACCCCCAGCCCAGGACTCTTGATAGACTTTTATAAACTGTCTGCCACTCTAGAAGTGAAGGGCCTGAGACGTTTAGGTATCATACATTACAAGCTATTATATCGCTGCTGTGAAATCTAAGCTGACGTCACCTTAACGTCTCACCTTTATTGAAGTGACTACTGCAAGGCTATATCACCTGAATACGTTAATGGAAGAGGCCTCATTCTATTGCTAGCTTGTAAGTTTGACATCAAGTTAAAGCTGTCATGTGAGGTTGTGTACGTCCACACGTCCCATTACTTGGCTGATTCAAAGTCCTTCACCTCTTGATTGCTGTGTTGTTGACTGGCCACTCTGTTCAAAACTAAGGCCCTTCTGCCATCTTGTGGTGAATGTTGGTACTACCACCAGTTACTATTGGCGTCACTGGCGTGTCTGCTGAGCTCCACGGACCCTCTTGTTCCATTTTAATTGACCTGGATCTGTTCCTTTCCTCTGCTGTAAAGAAAGAGGTGCCTGGAGACTGAGAATCCTGTCAGCTCGGCCCGCAGCAATTCCCACAGCCCAAAACTGGACCCCCCAGGGGAATTAATCATTTACAAGACCTGGGTGCTACAATGCCTCACAATGAATAATTAACAAAAATATGCATTTCAGATAGATAATAGAGTTAGGAGTTTGTATATATTTCAATGTAACTGTACTGTAAATTCCTTAAAGATAACACTTTTGCATATATTTGCGCTGGCTTGTACACGGTTATGTGTTAAGACTCATTTTTGAACAAAGAAACTGTCAAATATACATTTTAATATTTCACACTGCATATTTCACAGTGGTTAAACATAGAGAATGAGCGATATCTTTTTGTGAGAACTAGAAACTAGAACAAATGGGAGACATGCTCATTTGAGCACGACACAAAAAGGAAACGCAACTTCCATCTGATATATATATATATATATATATATATATATTAATGTTGTCTGTCTAGGCCTTGGGATTTGCATGAGAACGAGTTCTGTTCACATGGTTATTAACGCAACGCAATCAATATTCTAAATCATTTAACAGAGACCTTTCAATCATACCATCTTGGTTTATAGATAAAAAAATGACTTAGCCATTTTCAAAACACAGCCAGAAACATTGTATTTAATAAATCATACAGCTGACTTTAGTCTAACAGAAAAACTGTGTATTTCTATCGAAGTAGATACATATAGTAGATCACATATTTCCTCAATACATTGACAATGGGTTTAATACTGAGAGAGCGTATCATTACACACCTGAACAACCTCACCTGTAAATACCTACAACAACAGACAACTCTTCCACACTATCCACATCTGCATACTATTTCAAACGATGTCATGTATTAGGCATATTCTAGATGATATGCTAATGTTGACATCAGAACATTCCACTTGGTTCTTCTGGTTCTTCCTCTAGTCTATAGCTTGTCCGTGTATAGCTATGAATCACACGTTATAATGAACAGTGGTGGGAAAAGTACTCAGTTGTTATACTTCAGTAAAAGTAAAGATACCTTAATAGAAAGAGACTCAAGTAAAAGTGAAAGTCACCCAGTAAAATACTACTTGAGTAAAAGTCTAAAAGTATTTGGTTTTAAAAATACTTAAGTATCAAAAATAAATGGAATTGCTAAAATGTAAAAAGTAGAAGTAGAAGTATAAATCATTTCAAATTCCTTATATTAAGAAAACCAGACGGCACAATTTAATTTTATATTTATTGACGGATAGCCAGAGGCACACTCAAACACTCAGACAACATTTACAAATAAAACATTTGTGTTTAGTGAGTCCGCCAGATCAGAGGCAGTAGAGACGACCAGGGATGTTCTCTTGATAAGTGTGTGAATTGAACCATTTTCCTGTTAAAATATAACAAGTACTTTTGGGTGTCAGGGAAAATGTATGGAGTAAAAAGTACAGAATTTTCTTTAGGAATGTAGTGGAGTAAAAGTAAAAGTTGGCAAAAATATAAATACTAAAGTAAAGTACAGATACCTCAAAAACTATTTAATTAGTACTTTAAACTATTTTTACTTAAGTACTTTGCACCACTGATAATGAATCACAACTTGTCCAAGTATAGAAACAGTATGAATCACAAGTTCCTGTAATGAATCACAACTTGTCCAAGTATAGAAACAGTATGAATCACAAGTTCCTGTAATGAATCACAACTTGTCCATGTATAGAAACAGTATGAATCACAAGTTCCTGTAATGAATCACAACTTGTCCATGTATAGAAACAGTATGAATCACAAGTTCCTGTAATGAATCACAACTTGTCCATGTATAGAAACAGTATGAATCAAAAGTTCCTGTAATGAATCACAACTTGTCCATGTATAGAAACAGTATGAATCACAAGTTCCTGTAATGAATCACAACTTGTCCATGTATAGAAACAGTATGAATCAAAAGTTCCTGTAATGAATCACAACTTGTCCATGTATAGAAACAGTATGAATCACAAGTTCCTGTAATGAATCACAACTTGTCCAAGTATAGAAACAGTATGAATCACAAGTTCCTGTAATGAATCACAACTTGTCCAAGTATAGAAACAGTATGAATCAAAAGTTCCTGTAATGAATCACAACTTGTCCATGTATAGAAACAGTATGAATCACAAGTTCCTGTAATGAATCACAACTTGTCCATGTATAGAAACAGTATGAATCAAAAGTTCCTGTAATGAATCACAACTTGTCCAAGTATAGAAACAGTATGAATCACAAGTTCCTGTAATGAATCACAACTTGTCCAAGTATAGAAACAGTATGAATCACACGTTCCTGTAATGAATCACAACTTGTCCAAGTATAGAAACAGTATGAATCACAAGTTCCTGTAATGAATCACAACTTGTCCAAGTATAGAAACAGTATGAATCACACGTTCCTGTAATGAATCACAACTTGTCCATGTATAGAAACAGTATGAATCACACGTTCCTGTAATGAATCACAACTTGTCCATGTATAGAAACAGTATGAATCACAAGTTCCTGTAATGAATCACAACTTATCCATGTATAGAAACAGTATGAATCACAAGTTCCTGTAATGAATCACAACTTATCCATGTATGGTTATGAATCACACCTTCCTATACTGTAATAAATCACAACATCTACCTGCATACTGTGGTTATTAATCACAAGCGACCAGCCTATTGTTAGTACACATGGTGACTCATCAAATGGTTCACAAACTTCACATTAAAACCCCTGGTGATAATTGTACAGCCTCCTGCCCCTCTGGGAGGGTGATGGAATATGTTGTGAAAAAAACACCCCATTTTCAAAACTCAACCCCCATGATGACTGAGTCAGAGGGAATCCTATTTTAGGTGGCGAGGAGGTGGCAGGGGGAGGAGGAGGAGGAAGGGTAGAGGTGTGAGAGAGAAAGTGTGTGTATTTGTGTCCTAATTAAGCGTGGCTGGCTTCTTGGACCGGGGGGAGACGGAACCAAAACCTCACAGCCGTTAAATCAGGACAATGCTTTTTGTGTCACTGGAGTTAGCATTACCTTCCATTCCTCCCCCTCTTCTCCCCCCTCCTCCCCCTCTCCTCACCCCTTTCTCCCAGTCTCTCACAGCTGCCATATAGTTTTAGGCTCCTAAAATAAATGATGCCTCCCTGGGTGCATGGCCAAGGCCAGGCGAGTTGGCAGGGCCTGCCCAGCCTCCTTAGAGTCCTGGGGTTGTGTGATATTCAGTCACTTACATGCCCTCTAGTGGTGCTCTGTGGTACTGGTCTCTCCACCAAGCAACACACCAGCATTGAGGCTTTACTCTGCTTAGGGTTTACGCTGTGTGGAAAGGTCGGTGCATGAGAAAGAAATACCTGGCTTCACAACTTGTTGTCTCTCAGTGTCATGCTTAATATGCATTGAGATCATTATCATCATAGTCATATTTACCCATTATCATCGTATTATCATCCCATTATCACCGCATACATTATCATCACATTATCATCAGATATGCATACCCATTATCATCACATTATCGTGACGTATGCATATACATTATCATCATATTATCATCACATGATCATGACATACACATAACTATTATTGTCAGATTATCATCACATTATTGTGACATACGCATTCCCATTATCATCACATACACAAATCCATTATCATCACATATACATAGCCATTATTATCATATTTCTGAGTATATCTGCAGTTAGAACGTTGACAATCCCGGTCAGAAAAGCCTGTGAGTTTGGTCGACTAATGTACACACTGTACACTTCCAGTAAGTTCCACCCAGACATAAAAAACAGTGTTAAACTTCCCCTCTGCCCTCCTCCTGCTCTCCTCCTCTTGCCCTCCTCTCGTCTACCAGGCCTGGCTGTTTGGCTACTGTCCAGGGCCCAGTAGAGTAAACACACTGTGAGTCCATGCTGCCTGGGAGGCCTCTCTCTCTCTGTCTAAACATGGCTGTCCACTCTGAAACTGAGACAGGTCACAGGGGGGGAGGAGGGGGAGGAGGAATATCCCCCCCTTAATCCCAACTCCTACACACCCTACCCATCCATCCTCAGGCCCAGGATGGGGTGAGTGTGGTGGTTGAAGCCCCAGGAGAGACCTGTGCTGGGGTTGGAAAGTCCCACCAGAGTGGCCTGGAGCTGGGGACACCCCACACGACAGCCCCAGGCATGGCCCTGGGCAGGGCCTCCTAAGGAGAACGCAGCCGCCAGAGGGGCCACCTGGGTGGGTTGTACGAGACGGGTGGGGGGGGGGGACTGCTCTGGTGCAGTGTTCTAACAACAGTGCATATGAGGGTAGACTCACAGATGGACACACTTGAAGACACTCTCACAGAGATACACATGTAAACATGCAATGCACACATAGTTGAAAATGCCTAAACATGCTTTTGAACACACACATGCAGTATATACACATATGAAAAAGTCTGTCCACATGCAAGTACACAGAAACACACTACAACACACTCAAGAACAAGTTCTCTCCAGAGCGCTTTTCACTGTTTCAGGGCTGCCTGTAGCAGATCAGGTGGCTGGGAGGCAAAGTGGTTCAGTAGTATTCATTTGACATACTCTAGGAGGCCCTATACATCTTTAATCCATTTCATTAGTTTCCCTGTCTCTTCCTTAACTGGTCCAGCCGCCTCCGACAGAATTCATCAAATATATGCCTTGCATCTCTTAGGACTATTCAGACGTAATACACCTAATACATATTGAACAGAATAAATATTGTTTTCAAAGACAGAGGCGGTTATTGCAGTCCAGAGGATTCTAAGTTACTTCAATCGTGTGTCTGTGGATCTTTTATTGACTGAAGTGGAAAATATCATAAATAATTGGAGATTGTAGTCTGATGTATTTAGAAATAAATACATGTAGTTGGTTGTCTGGTATTAAAAGCTTCAGGGGTCTTTTTTTGTTGTCAAATCGGATACTTTAAATTAATGCCTAGACCTACAACTAACATAATAATATAAATAGATATTTAAAATTGGCATTGATACTGTATGCATTTTTCCTGCTGTTCTGAGTGCAGAACTTCCAAAAGAGGATGGGAGAGAAGTCAGTGATTATTGGTGGTACGTGCCGCTTGTAGCAGTTCTCTACGTATCCACTAGGGGTCAGGCATACACAGTACATTCAGCATCTAACACGCTCTAACACCTATTGGTGCAGGGAGAGAGAGTGTGGTCCACAAACCCAAAGTTTAATCAATTGTATCTGGTGCTATGAGGACATTGTATCAGCAAAATCTTCCCATCTAATTTCTTTGTAATCATTTCCAATGGCCTATCAAACCAATGGGCTATATTTAACAATAAGGCACTGGGGGGTGTGGTATATGGCAAACATACCAGTGTCGGAAAAAGTACCCAATTTTCTTATTTGAGTAAAAGATACATTCAAAGAAAATGACTCAAGTATAAGTAAAAGTCACATAGTAAAATACTACTTGAGTAAAAGTCTATAAGTATTTGGTTTTAAATGTACTTAAGTATCAAAAGTAAAAGTATAAATTATTAAAAATCTTATATTAAGCAAACCAGACGACACGATTTTCTTGTTTTTTAACTTTACGGATAGCCAGGGGCACAGTTCAACACTCAGACATAATTTACAAATGAAGCATGTGTGTTTAGTGAGTCTGTCAGATCAGAGGCAGTAGAGATGACCAGGGATGTTCTCTTGATAAGTGTGTGAATTAGACAATTTTCCTGTCCTGCTTACAATTCAACATGTAACAAGTACTTTTGGGCGTCAGGGAAAATGTAAGGAGTAAAAAGTACATTATTTTCTTTAGGAATGTGGTGGAGTAAAAGTAAAAGTAGTCAAAAATATAAATACTAATGCAAAGTACAGATACCCCCAAAAATGACTTAAGTAATTTTTAAAAGTATTTTTAATTAAGTACTTTACACCACTGCAATATACCACGGCTATGGGCTGTTCTTAAGCACAACGCTACGCGGAGTACCTGGATACAGCCCTTAACTGTGCTATATTGGCCATATACCACATCTGGATACAGCCCTTAACTGTGCTATATTGGCCATATACCACATCTGGATACAGCCCTTAACTGTGCTATATTGGCCATATACCACATCTGGATACAGCCCTTAACTGTGCTATATTGGCCATATACCACACCTGGATACAGCCCTTAACTGTGCTATATTGGCCATATACCACATCTGGATACAGCCCTTAACTGTGCTATATTGGCCATATACCACATCTGGATACAGCCCTTAACTGTGCTATATTGGCCATATACCACATCTGGATACAGCCCTTAACTGTGCTATATTGGCCATATACCACATCTGGATACAGCCCTTAACTGTGCTATATTGGCCATATACCAGCAAAATCTGGATACAGCCCTTAACTGTGCTATATTGGCCATATACCACATCTGGATACAGCCCAACTGTGCTATATTGGCCATATACCACATCTGGATACAGCCCTTAACTGTGCTATATTGGCCATATACCACATCTGGATACAGCCCTTAACTGTGCTTATTGGCCATATACCACATCTGGATACAGCCCTTAACTGTGCTATATTGGCCATATACCACACCTGGATACAGCCCTTAACTGTGCTATATTGGCCATATACCACATCTGGATACAGCCCTTAACTGTGCTATATTGGCCATATACCACATCTGGATACAGCCCTTAACTGTGCTATATTGGCCATATACCACATCTGGATACAGCCCTTAACTGTGCTATACATATACCAATCTGGATACAGCCCTTGTGCTAACTGTGCTATATTGGCCATATACCACGTCTGGATACAGCCCTTAACTGTGCTATATTGGCCATACATGTATGGATACAAAGTAACATATTGGCTATACCACATCTGGATACAGCCCTTAACTGTGCTATATTGGCCATATACCACATCTGGATACAGCTTAACTATATTGGCCATATACCACATCTGGATACAGCCCTTAACTGTGCTATATTGGCCATATACCACATCTGGATACAGCCCTTAACTGTGCTATATTGGCCATATACCACATCTGGATACAGCCTTAACTGTGCTATATTGGCCATATACCACGTCTGGATACAGCCCTTAACTGTGCTATATTGGCCATATACCACGTCTGGATACAGCCCTTAACTGTGCTATATTGGCCATATACCACGCCTGGATACAGCCCTTAACTGTGCTATATTGGCCATATACCACATCTGGATACAGCCCTTAACTGTGCTATATTGGCCATATACCACGTCTGGATACAGCCCTTAACTGTGCTATATTGGCCATATACCACATCTGGATACAGCCCTTAACTGTGCTATATTGGCCATATACCACATCTGGATACAGCCCTTAACTGTGCTATATTGGCCATATACCACATCTGGATACAGCCCTTAACTGTGCTATATTGGCCATATACCACGCCTGGATACAGCCCTTAACTGTGCTATATTGGCCATATACCACGCCTGGATACAGCCCTGTGCTATATTGGCCATATACCACATCTGGATACAGCCCTTAACTGTGCTATATTGGCCATATACCACATCTGGATACAGCCCTTAACTGTGCTATATTGGCCATATACCACATCTGGATACAGCCCTTAACTGTGCTATATTGGCCATATACCACATCTGGATACAGCCCTTAACTGTGCTATATTGGCCATATACCACATCTGGATACAGCCCTAACTGTGCTATATTGGCCATATACCACGTCTGGATACAGCCCTTAACTGTGCTATATTGGCCATATACCACATCTGGATACAGCCCTTAACTGTGCTATATTGGCCATATACCACATCTGGATACAGCCCTTAACTGTGCTATATTGGCCATATACCACAAACACCCGAGGTGCCTTATTGCAATTATAAACTGGCTGCCAACGTAATTAGAACAGTGAAAATAAATGTCTTGTTATACCTGTGGTATACGGTCTGATATACCACTGCTTTCAGCCAATCAGCATTCAGGGCTCGAACCACCCAGATTATAATTATAAATATATTTGAAATGATTTAAAATATAAACGGGTAAATTGCTTCATAATAAGGGAAATCAAAACAACGTATTCAGAAAACAACCTTGTAGTAGATATGGTAAAGACAGTCTGATTAACTAGTCAAAATGAGAAATGAAAGTGACCATAGTAAACCTATGATATGAGCCAGTCACCACGTTTACATGCACACCAATATCCCATTATTGTTCGGTAAACTCAAGTATTCTGTTTTTGAGATGACGCATATAAACATCATATCCCGTTTACAATTACCCGAACAAATGGGAATCTAGGTTATGAGAAACCCGGATAAGATGCTTGCAATATGCTGATCTTAGACGGGATACTGTGGCATGTAAACATCCTCTCCCGTTGACTGTTGTTTTTCACGACCTGCGCAGGCTTAGTTTCACATGTCATGGGTGTTGTGTGATGATGATGTTTCCATCTAATTGTCAAACAAAACACTTGAAAATAGTAGCCTACCTGCGCAGATCGATCCACCATAATAATTCCATAATAAATTGTTTTGCTAATACTTTGCACTGGAGAACCCTATAGCCTTCTGGCTACTGTCACCCCTAGATTTCCCACATTTGGGAGGCCATGTTATAATTTCCCACATTTGGTAGGCCATTTTGTTTGTCAACTAGTTAGATACATGCAGCTTCTCTTCTGTCATAACTTGTTGCCCCAGAAGACTAAATAAAGTTGGGCTAACCAGAATAATGTCTTATATTAATAGGACGAATGCATTAGTAATCTTCTATTTAACAACAGTAAAGTTGTCTGTTTCAGGGAGAAAACACAATAACTCCAAATACAGTGGAAAGATTGGTCCTGTGCAAAATGTCCAAATGTCATCAGTTTGACCGATTTGAAGGAAATGAAAAGCTGAGAAAACAATCAAACACGTTTCTGATAAGACTTCAGTTCGTCTTGGGTGCATCTTTATGTGGTTGAAATACTGTCTGCTGGCATAACAGTGTCAAAGATAACCCATTACAAGTGCATTCGCATTTTCTCAAGATGCTGAAAGAAAGAAATCATATTTCTCCTGTTATCGAGAGTAAATGTACATTTGTTGTGTTGTTTTACTGCTAGAAATGCATCATTCTGCAGAGTTAATAGTTAATAGTATACTACCACATGTGAGAGGTTATTGGTCCACAGTCAGTCTCCACAGTTCAGTTACTATTTCATTTAACCCATAAAAACTTAAATGAGGAATATTCTGTTTATTCATGGCGCGCGGTATCAAAGGTGTATGTAAACGGCTTATCCCGAAATAAGACCGTAAGCGGGATATGAGCTCCTATCCAGAAGACATGCTCACATGTAAACGTGGTCATTTACATCTAAATACCAACTATCTTTAAATGATATCATAATGCATTGGTAACCCGTGCATCATTTCACTTGAGTGATTCAATGCATACAAGTCAACTACAATGCCTAGTTTTGCAGTGAGCTAAGCCCTTAGATAGGCTCCTCTCTCAGAGGTGCACTAGGAGGGCGATACAGAAACGGCCTCTGGCTTCATAAGACACAGCAGCTGCATGTTACAGCGTACACACCCTCGGCTTCTCCCAACACCGCGACGGTTAACACTACACAGACTATACATCAAGCAAGCTGTACATCAAGATCGATCTCGCTCAAATGCACCGCCCGTGCATCACACGCCTTATTAAAGGCCATTCTTCAACCTTTTAGATTCAGTAGAAGTGCGTGAACGATTTCAAGTGCTGCCGAATGCACCCGGAAGAACACAGAGGCACGTGTCAACAGGAAATCGAGAGAAAGAGAGAAAGAGAGAGAGAAAATAAGAGGAAAGTAAGGGATGAATCAAAAAAAAGGAAAGAGGGGGAAAAGGATGAGAAAGAGAGAACGAGAAAGAAAGAGGGGGGAAAGGATGAGAAAGAGAGAACGAGAAATAAAGAGGGGGAAAAGGAAGAGAAAGAGAAAAAGAGAGAAAAGAGGGGGAAAGGATGAGAAAGAGAGAAGGAGAAAGAAAGAGGGGGAAAATGATGAGAAAGAGAGAATGAGAGAGAAAGAGGGGGAAAGGATGAGAAAGTGAGAATGAGAAATAAAGAGGGGGAAAAGGAAGAGAAAGAGAAAAAGAGAGAGAAAGAGGGGGAAAGGATGAGAAAGAGAGAAGGAGAAAGAAAGAGGGGGAAAATAATGAGAAAGAGAGAATGAGAGAGAAAGAGGGGGAAAGGATGAGAAAGAGAGAACGAGAAAGAAAGAGGGGGAAAATGATGAGAAAGAGAGAATGAGAGAGAAAGAGGGGGAAAGGATGAGAAAGAGAGAACGAGAAAGAAAGAGGGGGAAAGGATGAGAAAGAGAGAACGGGAAAGAAAGAGGGGGAAAGGATGAGAAAGAGAGAGCGAGAAAGAAAGAGGGGGAAAGGATGAGAAAGAGAGAATGAGAGAGAAAGAGAGAATGAGAGAGAAAGAGGGGGAAAGGATGAGAAAGAGAGAAGGAGAAAGAAAGAGGGGGAAAATGATGAGAAAGAGAGAAAGAGGGGAAAATGATGAGAAAGAGAGAATGAGAGAGAAAGAGAGAATGAGAGAGAAAGAGGGGGAAAGGATGAGAAAGAGAGAAGGAGAAAGAAAGAGGGGGAAAATGATGAGAAAGAGAGAATGAGAGAGAAAGAGGGGGAAAGGATGAGAAAGAGAGAACGAGAAAGAAAGAGGGGGAAAGGATGAGAAAGAGAGAACGGGAAAGAAAGAGGGGGAAAGGATGAGAAAGAGAGAGCGAGAAAGAAAGAGGGGGAAAGGATGAGAAAGAGAGAAAGAGAAAGAAAGAGGGGGAAAAGGATGAGAAAGAGAGAATGAGAAAGAAAGAGGGGGAAAGGATGAGAAAGAGAGAACGAGAAAGAAAGAGGGGGAAAGGATGAGAAAGAGAGAATGAGAAAGAAAGAGGGGGAAAAGGATGAGAAAGAGAGAAAGAGAGGGAAAGAGGGGGAAAGGATGAGAAAGTGAAAGAAAGAGGGGGAAAGGATGAGAAAGAGAGAACG
Organism: Oncorhynchus tshawytscha; assembly: GCF_018296145.1. Taxonomy (NCBI): domain Eukaryota; kingdom Metazoa; phylum Chordata; class Actinopteri; order Salmoniformes; family Salmonidae; genus Oncorhynchus; species Oncorhynchus tshawytscha. The sequence continues at coordinate 14,746,528 of NC_056462.1, read as the reverse complement.
AGAAAGAAAGAAAGAAAGAGGGGGAAAGGATGAGAAAGAGAGAACGAGAAAGAAAGAAAGAGGGGGAAAGGATGAGAAAGAGAGAATGAGAAAGAAAGAGGAGGAAAAGGGTGAGAAAGAGAGAACGAGAAAGAAAGAGGGGGAAAGGATGAGAAAGAGAGAACGAGAAAGAAAGAGGGGGAAAGGATGAGAAAGAGAACGAGAAAGAAATAGGAGGAAAAGGGTGAGAAAGAGAGAATGAGAAAGAAAGAGGGGGAAAAAGGGTGAGAAAGAGAGAACGAGAAAGAAAGAGGGGGAAAAGGATGAGAAAGAGAGAAAGAGAGGGAGAGGATGGGAAAGAGAGAAAGAGATAGAAAGAGGGGGAAAGGATGAGAAAGAGAGAACGAGAAAGAAAGAGGGGGAAAGGATGAGAAAGAGAGAAAGAGAAAGAAAGAGGGGGAAAGGATGAGAAAGAGAGAACGAGAAAGAAAGAGGGGGAAAGGATGAGAAAGAGAACGAGAAAGAAAGAGGGGGAAAGGATGAGAAAGAGAGAATGAGAAAGAAAGAGGGGGAAAGGATGAGAAAGAGAGAACGAGAAAGAAAGAGGGGGAAAGGATGAGAAAGAGAACGAGAAAGAAAGAGGGGGAAAGGATGAGAAAGAGAGAACGAGAAAGAAAGAAAGAGGGGGAAAGGATGAGAAAGAGAGAATGAGAAAGAAAGAGGGGGAAAGGATGAGAAAGAGAGAACGAGAAAGAAAGAGGGGGAAAGGATGAGAAAGAGAACGAGAAAGAAAGAGGGGGAAAGGATGAGAAAGAAAGGAGGAGAAAGAAAGAGGGGGAAAGGATGAGAAAGAGAGAACGAGAAAGAAAGAGGGGGAAAGGATGAGAAAGAGAGAAGGAGAAAGAAAGAGGGGGAAAGGATGAGAAAGAGAGAAAGAGAAAGAAAGGAGGATAGAGAACTGCAGTAAACAATAGACCCACTCCTAAAACTAGAACAGGACTAAGAGGATCTCTGGCATTTCTCCAACGGGGAATATTCTCTCTCTCTATCCACCTCAGTCTTTCTAAATGAAGAGAAGGAGAAACTTTATTACACTGAATGTAAGGAAGTGTGAGCAACGACTGTTCCATTTCTATGTTCTGCTCTGCTTGCAGTGTAGGGACAAGTGTACTTGCAATCTCATGTATGCTTTCTTTATTAATAAACAATATATACTGTGCACTGAAAAAAAACACAGACACTCTAGGAATCTGCAGTCTAAACAAATATTGGTTTCACAAATAGAGGATTTGGCTTTGGAAAGGTTTCAAGAATGGGCCTCTGTTCACTTCCACAGGGTGTTTAACATGGTGTGTGATGCTCTCTCACACACCAACACACCTGCACAGTGTACACACCACTTGCCATTTTGATTGATTGACAATGCCCAAACTCTACTGCACCTGTGTGTGTGTGTGTGTGTGTGTGTGTGTGTGTGTGTGTGTGTGTGTGTATGTGTGTGTGTCTTTAGAGTTGGAACAGAGTGCTAATGCATACCACATAGGGAGTGACCTCAATACAACACTGTCTTTAACAACCTGTCAGGGGCCAAGACTTTGTTCTCTCAGAACATTTAAAACCAGGGACAGGATCCCTCCAGGTAGTAACACAACACACACACACACACACACACACACACACACACACACACACACACACACACACACACACACACACACACACACACACACACACACACACACACACACACACACACACACACACACACACACACACACACACACACACACACACATTTCAACTTCTCATATACACCGAAGCAGCTAATAGGTGTTGGTGTTTTTGGTTAATGGAACCTGAACTAAAGAGCGTTTCTCTGCTAAGGTATATGGGGCCCTCTGGGCAAGAACACATGAACCTATTTGGACGATGTGAATTCTAGATGGTGTTATTAGCAGGAAGGAGTTAGCTCCCTCTGTCTGCAGCTCTCCCTGGGAGTCAGTAGAGTGGGAAAACTAGCCCCTGCTCTTTTGGTTCACTCAGTGAGATGTCTCACACTGGAGTGGACTGGGAGAGAAGAAAGAAAGAGAGAGGGAGGGAAGGAAGGAAGGAAGGAAGGAAGGAGGGAAGGAAGGGGTAGGAAGGCCTGAGACCTGACATTTCATCTCCCAGGTGTAAATGAGCCCATGTGAGTGTTAACTATAAGAGTTAACAAGGTGTTTCATAGCTGGGTTATTGGCTACAGAGAGAATCACATCAGCTACTGTACATGTGGGAGGGAGTGGTAGCAATACAGTCATATGGGTTGGTGTGAGAAAGAGTAGTACAGTACGTTTTGCCACATTCAGTCGAGGGACTGACTTAACTGTACATCATGTGGACCAGTGGAGGCTGCTGAGGGGAGGACGGCTCATAATAATGGCTGAAATGGAGTAAATGGAATGGTATCAAAAACATGGTTTTCGTACGTTTGTTACCATTCCATTCCCCTCCATTCCAGACATTCTTATGAGCCGTCCTCCCCTCAGCAGCCTCCACTGATGTGCTGTAGACTTGACTTGAAGCTACAGTCATTTCTACATTGAGGAGAGCAGAGCCGTTTATCTTGTGCCATCCTCCAATCTAGCCCAATTAGCCAATTAAGGCTAATTACATCTAGCTTTGGCACATGGCGTGAGCGTTTTATAATCCCCCATTCATAATCATATCTGTCTCTCCACATGGTGCTCATGATCAGCCAGTTAGCAGAGGCCCTTACTGGGTCCAACATCCAGACCACCCCAATGCAAACTAACCTGTTCCCCCCTGGTAGACCCTCCCACAGCTGGGTTAAAGTTTGAGCTGATCCTCCACCTGGCTGTCCCTCCAGACCTGGGCATTATCTGTCCATGATATCTTCTTCCATCTCCCCCCACCGTACAGCCTCAACTGTTCCCAGTATGATACGCATCTATGGGGTGTTAACAGGGTAACAAAGCCTACTGAACCTTAATGTCCTCTCTCTCTCCGGACACATCACTCTCCAGTCTACCTCTCCACACACATTGTACTTACGGCATTATCCTTTTCCCTTTCAACCTCCTGTTTCCTTCTACCGTGTGAGGGAATTCTTTAACTTCTTACATTATTAAAACTACAGAAATTATTTATCTAAT